>NC_081289.1:70288389-70290889 GCF_030490865.1 Poecile atricapillus
TTGAACCATGAAAATGGAGGAATCTCCTCCATTCTGACTCTGCCCAGAAAAGTCCTTTCAAAGATCATAGAAGGCATTTTAGTGACTTCTAGTAAGTGCTGACTGTCCAAGTCCAGCATCAATAACAGGAAATAGCAGGAAACAGAAGCACCACGTCAGCACTACCAGCTAACCACATTTTGATAGCACATGCAGGAATAAAGGCCTCATGCTGAATTAGATCACAGAGAACTAAATCTTTACCTTCACCTGATTTTTCTTTTCTTTTCTTTTTTTTTTCTTTTTGTGTGCTTAACATCATGAGCATCACACTTGGATTCATTTAGACACACTGATTCATTAGACGGCCAATGACCTTAATAAATTTAAATTACCAGGAAGGAGTAGTTTATCCCAGCGTCTTAGTCATAGAAATGACTCATGATATCCACCCACACTAACCTTTGTTTGGTCTCTCCAAGTATGCCAGGGCTTGTCAGCCTTTCACAAATGGAGCCCTTTGATTCCCTCCATGACAGAAGGACATCAAGGAAGTCTGATTGCAGGAACCAGCTCCCCGTGCAAAGACACAGAACAATACCAGCGACCTTGAGAAGCTGAGGACTTGTTTTCTCCTAGGACATGATGTGCTGCTGGAGGGAAGTGTCTCACGTGGCATGGAGTGAGGTAAGAGTGCAGGAGTGGGGAGCAGGGCTTGTGCTCTTCCCACAGCCTGCCAGGATGTTTCTTTGGGAATATACTCCTAGGGGGAGTTTCCACAGGCAGCGAGGAGCAGAGAGAATGTGGGGATTTTGTTCTTCTGAGCATCTGGCCACATTCAAAAGTGAACAAAAGTGCTGGAGCAAAAATAAAAATTAGAAGATGAATCCCTAAAAATTTTCTTTCCTGACTACCCACCGTGGTCTAAAGCCGTGGCAAGAGATATTTCAGACTTCCTTGGAAACTATTTCTGGAGACAAATACCTAAGAGATACATAAAATCTATTTTAGTAGTGCATTAGTTTGGGCAGACAGGCAAAAACACTCAGACCAGCCATAACTTGAGTCTGACAAGAGCCTTGAAAACTACATCTTGACAGACTTCCCAGATGACCAGGAAAGTCCGTGAAGGACTTTCCAGATTGTGATGTTGACCACAGAAGACACTGCAGCCCTGAGATGTGACTTAAGGAGATCATCACCAGTTAAACACACCCCCCATGCTCCTGTTGGAGCTCCCTGTGTGAAGCACAAAACAATACCAGTGACCTTGAGAAACTGGGGACTTGTTTTCTCTGAGGCCATGATGTGCTGCTGTGTCTCACCTGACCTGAAGGGAGGTAAAATTACGGGAGGGGGGTATCACGGCTTTTTCTCAGAAGGGTCTCCTTCCTTCTGCCTCTCTGTTTATGCACCTGTCTGCTGCTACAGATAATTTATTTCAGATAATTACCACCCTCAATAGCCCTGAATGCAGCCTTTTACCCTTTCCAGGTAAAAGAGATTTCGCCTCTACATGTAATTCAGTTTCATACTTTATCAATTTTACCCAACACAGCAAGCAGCCAAGCTCTCAGCATAAGTTTTTTTGTTTGTTTGTTTCAGGTGGGCTCTGGGAGATTTTGGGCTTGGATATCTTGGACTTGGTTTCCAAATTTTTGACTCTAGAATTGGCCAGTGTGAGCAGCTGTCCCCCTAAGACTTCCCAAAATTCTGAAGGCATTGGAAAAGTTGTAATCCAAGCAGGACTGTTGAAAGATGTTCAGTGGGAAAATCTGCATCTGAAAATATGCTAATATATTAATATTCTAATGTACTGATTTTTTTTTTCAATTAAATGATTCATGCTAAAAAGTATTTCTCATCAATTGGAAACAATATGCACTTCCTTTCAAATCAGAAGAAATTAAAATAAATATAATTTGGTTTCCTTGTTTATCTCCTCAGTCAAGGAGGGGGAAGAGAGAGTGGAAGAAAGGAGGGGAAAAAACCAACAGAAATTAACTATTTTCTCTGCAGCTACATTTTGTTTTGAATCAAGAAATATTTTTTAAATGTAAATCATTTCACTAAATATCAGAAAACCACATGAAATATTCTCAGCAAAATGAAAGGCTGCCAGACTGTTCAAAAGTTTTGACAGGCAAGATTTTCTATTATTTATATGTTCTCCTAATCTTAATTTTGGAGATTTAACATATCTCAAACTAAGATCTTTGTTAGAGATGGTCCGTTTTTCACTCTCACCTGAATCATTGTATTACAAACTTCCCCCTCCCTCGCAGCCTCTGGATGAAAAGCTTTTCCAATTCAAAAATAAGGTCTTTTAGTCAGAGTTGTCATGTAGTTCATGCTACCCTTGTATATTTCAGAGATCACTTTGCTTGAGACAAAATTACATGCTTGGGACTTCAACACTCATTCTGCCACAGCAGACATTTCGTTTCTTAGAAATGATGGTCTAATTCACTGCCCTGAATACCGCACACCCTGACGCACACAGCAGAGGCACAAAGCAGAA
>NC_081289.1:70295889-70308389 GCF_030490865.1 Poecile atricapillus
AGTGGCGGAAGGAAGGAAGGAAGTGGCGGAAGGAAGGAAGGAAGGAAGGAAGGAAGGAAGGAAGGAAGGAAGGAAGGAAGGAAGGAAGGAAGGAAGGAAGAAGAAGGAAGGAAGGAAGGAAGGAAGGAAGGAAGGAAGGAAGGAAGGAAGGAAGGAAGGGCGGAGGAAGGAGAGGAAGGAAGGAAGGAAGGAAGGAAGGAAGGAAGGAAGGAAGGAAGGAAGGAAGGAAGGAAGGAAGGAAGGAAGGAAGGAAGGAAGGAAGGAAGGAAGGAAGGAAGGAAGGAAGGAAGGAAGGAAGGAAGGAAGGAAGGAAGGAAGGAAGGCTTTTCAAGCAGTCTACAATTCCAGCTGCATGCATGTCCTAAAGCAGGCTCTGCTTAAACCTGAATAACTTTTCAGAAATGTTTAGCTTTCTCTGTTGCCAGTGGCTGGGACACAAAGGGAATTCAGGACACTTGGAGATGGCCCCGTTTTTAGGCCTGTAGGCCTGCTAAATGGCTGTGCAGGGGACATCCTAACTTATTCCTTCACATGCACACACACACATGCACCCACAAAATCAGGTCAAATGATTCTGAAAGTAACCACAGACTGGGGTGAGAGGATTTTTTTGGTTTTGTGGTTTTGTGGTTTTTTTGTTTGTTTGTTTTGATTTTATTTTTTTGTTTGTTTTTTGTTTTGTTTTATTTTTTTATTAGAGGAGGGAGAGCTTCACAAGAGTATTTTTGAACATTTAGAGCCAGTAAAGATCATGCTTTCTCACAGGCTTGTCTAAGACCTACTTGGTCATTGCCTTGACATTTTGAATTACAAAATCACCAGGCTACCAGAGCTTAGAGATGGTCTTGGAAGAGCACAGACCTAGTATGTGAAAGGGAAATGTATCTGTTGGCCTCTTAGGCAACAAAACTGATAAACTAGACATGGCCATGGCATTAAAAGTAAAAAACAAACTGCAGAACTTCTTCTACGGAATTAAAATTTTGGGATTAAAAAGGAGAACAATAAATATCAGTATGAACTGGAGATGAGAGATAAGATACAGCAAGATCTCATTAAATAATTAACAGACAAGAAACAGAGACAAAACCAAACTAGTGAGAGACAGACCCATAGTAATTACCAAATCAAGCATGTGGCCTTTAGAATGAGTGGGATCATTCATGTGTTACACAAGATTAAATGAATCTAAGAGTGCTATAAAACCATGTACTGCAAGTGTAAGATTTCAGAGCAAGACAAAATTCAAACTCACAAACAGATACTCAGTGAAATTTACTGTGAGTTCAGAGAGAAGCTCTGCTAAATCATTAAATAAAGACTTGGAATTCCTCAGTGAACAATTTAAAGCAGTCCAGAAGGAAGAGATACAATAAACCAGAAGAAAGTGGAAGAGATACACAAAACTCAGCTTGGTTCTGGGGCTAGACAGAGGTACCAGATTGAATCTGCTCCAAGTCCCTCAGTGTTTGCATGTATTTGCAGAATAAAAGGAGAGGCAACTAACAAAGAGGGAGGGTAGGAGGGGGAAGGAACATTGTGCCTCAAAGGGAGAAAAGAAGCATGATGAAGAAGGAGGAAGTGCATCTGAAGGGGACAAAGAGGAAAACAGTAAGGAAACTCATATTTGGAAGAAGCAGGCAGCAGCTACCATGGCAGGCACAAGGGGCACATCACCTCCCCTTGATCCACCCTTTGCCTCCAACAAGGGGAGTGACTGATGTGACCACTGATGTGCCACTGAGTCCCCAAGTCCTCAGCACCAACCCTCCCACTGAACTTTGAAGTTAAGCAGTGTCCCAGTGATTTGGGATATGTGTGCTGTGTCAGAGCTGTTCCCAGCTCTGTCAGTGTGTGTGTCTGTAGGAATGTGGGCAGTGGGCTCTGCTGTTGCAGTTTTTAATCCCTTTGTGATCCTGCGGCTCCCTGTGGGACCTGCCAGCCTCTGTGAGCACCTTCAGTGGTTCTTCACCGCTGCAAGTTTCAAAATAGATGTATTCTTCACATCTATTCACATCACATGGGAGAGCAGAATGTGCTGCACAGCACAGCCCCTGTGCACAATCCTGGATGCAACCAACTCTTCCCAACAAAATGAAAGTGCTTCAGGTCCTGATGATAGAGGAGGAGCAGCTCCTCAGTGAAATCTCATGGTTCTCCTGCCACTGTCTAAACAAGGTCATGAAGACTGCTCCTTTACCTTATTAATGCTCCTTTCAGTGTGCCACATTAGCTCCAGCCAGAGATTCAAGGATAAAGTTATTCAGAACACAGGACTCCTCTGTGCCTTGTGCATTAAAGCAGCAGCATGGAGTACATGGCTGGCATACACAGCTGCAGGAAGAATGCTGATCTAAATCACTTGTGTTCACCCCAAGTTTACTTTATTCCACACACCCTTAATTATCTTCTCCTGCAAACGGTCAAAAAACCAACAACCAACCAACCAATCAACCAAAAAACCCCAAAACAGCAAAACAAAACAAAACAAAAAACAAAAATACCAAAGTAAAACAAAAAAAACCCCAAACCCAACCAAGAAAAAAACCTCAAAACAACAAAAAACCCGAAAAACAAAGAAGCAACCCCCCAAAATAAACAAAAACAACCCCCCAAAAACAAACAAACAAAAAAAGCCAAAACAAACAAAGAAAAAAAGCAAACTTGGCCATTTTTAAAATCACAATTTTGCTTCCACCAACATTTGCACAGAACATGGTTTTGTGACGGAATAAATAAAAAGAGACCTACTACCAGCACAATTCATTAAAGATACAAAGTTTATAGGAGGAGTGTAACCTGAAACTTAACTTTTTTTACCATGTTAAATTCATGGCTGTTCACGTCTGCTGGTTGATGCTTATTGTTACTGTTAATGTTAAACATTAAAGTAAACTTTAATGTTTACTTTCCTTGCTGAAGTATAAAATAACTGTGTTATGTCCACTAACACAAAACAAAATGCTGGAAGTTTACCTGTCTTACAAAATTAATTGCAAAATATCTGTGGGATTAAAGACTTTGATTTAACTAAGCTGGAAACAACTGAAAATGTTTTAATTTAGTCCCAAGCCATCATCACACTGTGTATATAAGGAAATACTATTATCATGATCAAAGTGTTTGGGTTTAGATCTATTAAGTAATGTGTGCTTATTAACAAATTCGGCAATGTAGTACAGCACAGGCATCCTAACCAGTCCTTTTGCAAGTTGAAGCAGCCAAATTACTCCCTGCAAACTCACAGTTTTAAATTTTATTCATCCTACAGGGCGAATAACTGGTTAAACCCTTAACCAGCTACACAAATACTGCATGGCTTAAATTCAGATTCCTACAAAGGGAAGGTAGAGATGTTCTCAGTGTCAATAGGCCATGACTTCCACAAAGCTGGTGCACAGTAGCAGAGAGAGTGACCACCCACAGTGACACATTTTTACACTGAAGATGCAAGGAGGCCTCCACCAATGACCTTTCCTGGAGACCAGGAGAATAAGGCTCAGTAATTCAGGGTTTAGCCATTCAGAGAAGGTTTTTGGTCCCAGTTAATAAAGGGTCTCGCTAATCCAAAAGCTACAAACCTAACAAGATTCCTGATCCAGCAGCGACTATGGCTCAGGGAGGAGTTGGGATTTTGCTTCGTTTGCTGAGGAATTTATGCTGCTTTGAGCGCTGTTTGCAAAAGCCCTTGGATACCGGGGCTGTGCTCCCTCAGCCTTTGGCACTGCACACTCCTGAGCTCACAGGAGCCCTGTCACAGCCCAAAAGTGCCAGGAGAGAACAATGCAGCAGCAATTTTCACCTGACCAGCGTGCTGGTTCTCCTCCTGTGGCTGAAAGGTGCCTGTGTGCTGTAGCCACGGTGGCCATGAGCAGGCGTTCACACACATCCCTCCTTCAGGGGAGAGTTACTGCCAGAAATACAGCTTGTTATGCAAACAACTTACTCACCCAAAGAGCTTTATAAATGCATAATAAGTAGATAACACAGAGCAATAAAATACACTTTACTGGAGCTGCAAGGAAACACACAGCCCTTCCATTCTGCCTTCAGCACAGGAGCAGAAGCTGCCTGGTGAACCAGGTCAGCCAGCCCTACAGAGTTTTGCATAAGAATTTCACACAAGCATGCTATCTAAACCATTTCCTAAGGACATCTTCTATTACTGAGATCACCAAGCCAGAAAGCACAATAATGCAGGGAGATTCTTTAGGAAAGGGGGCACTGGGGCAGAACAGTCTAAAGCAAAGGAGGTTTTTTAATCTTTTGTGGGGACAGAACATTCGGCGAGGGTGCAGCTTGGAGAAATACTGCAGTTGGGCTTTTGGAGCAGCTTTCAGGCCAGGCACCTTTTAATCTGCTGAAAAGCACCTGCTGGTTGCAAAAAGGATCCAGCATATATGTGTATAATCATAGAATCACAGGACAGTTTAGGTTGGAAGGGACTTTAGAGAACACTTCATTCCAGCCCCCTGATGGTGTCAGGGACACTTTCCACTAGCCCAGGTTGCCCAGAGCCCCATCCAAACTGGCCTTCAACACCTCAGGGTTTGGGGCATCCACAGCTTCGCGGGTCACCAGGGCCTCACCACTCTCTGTGTGTATTTATGAACGTGAAAATCAAACCTAATTCTAGAATTTCTAGGAGAAATTATCCTGTTTAACCTGTGAAGCATGCCTATGTTCCTTCAAGGCTTAATTCAAGGTATTACCCACAGTTATAAAGCAATGAGGAAAACCAAGTACTAGGATTATTTGAGCCATCAGGTATGATTCAGTCGTGGTTATTTGGAAGTAATCACACTTCTGGCAATTTACAGATATTACCCCCTCCTCTTTCCAGTGGTGTGGAGATAATATTAACCTGTATATTCTGAGAGAAAAAGAGAATGTATCTGAGCAGGTACTTGTGTACTTCTGAATGTCTTTCCTGCTCACCCTCAGTCAAAAGAGGGTGAGAATAGGGGTTAACCTGTAATTTCAGAGCAACAATGTTCTCTCAAACCTTTACAGCATTTACATTTTCAGCAGTACATTAAAAAGTCTTACGTTCTCAGCAATTCAATAAAATTACAAGTAGAAAGCCAGAGAGAAACATGAGGCAAAAAAAATCAGCTTCATCTTGATAAAAGAGAGCAGAACCAAAACTTCTCCAAGGCCATGGTTACAGTTAAATGGGACAAAATGAAAAACAGTGGTGTCAAAACTAAAACCCAGACTTTGTGGGAATCACTTGTGTAACCACAAAGCAGCTGAGAGAGGAATCCTTGTCCTCAGAGAAGGTGCAGGGAGAGAGGCAGCAAGGGAGAGAGTTTGTGGCTGCTTGTGTGTACAGGAGCCTGTGTTTGTGTGCTGGAGCACACAAATGAAAAATTAGAGTGACAGCTAAAAATGCCAAAGGCAGTCCAGGGAGACAAACGAGGAATAAAGAGAATGGAAAAGGAGTAATGGAAAACTCTATTAGTCGTGATACAGGGAGAAATGGTAACAACTGAGACTTTTCAACTGGGTGAAACAGAAGATGAAGTTAAGGGCAGAAGCAGAGAAACAGAAAATAGAATCTATTTGGAAGAATATTACCACCCATTCTCATTTTATATTAGTCTAATGACTGCCACCCTTTCTGAAACAGGCCCTTTCTTGTAAAACACACTTTCTCCCTTCCTGATCCACAGAACTGCTTGCTTGCTGTATCACCATTGCACATGCAGAGGAATCTTCCGGAAATTGTTTTCCTGTTTCAAGTGAAGACCTCATAACCAGGAACTGGCTGAAGAGAGGAAAGAGCCTTCCTTGGGAGATCATATTATATAATCATGTCAGTAGATCTAACTCAAATGGTGTGATCTGAATCACAACTCTAAGCTTGTGAAGACAAATCTTTGCCTCCTGAGTGATGGACATGAGAAATTCTACTGGCATTCTTCAGGCCACCCTTAGAAAGCAATCTATAATTTTCCTCTTTTCAAGCTGTGGCTGGATACTGCCTTCCCAACCAGAGCAACAAGGCACAGCTGAAAACAGGTCAATTAAATAGCCGAAATTAAGTAAGAAAGTACAAAACAAAGACATGCTTTGAGCACAGGAACCTCTTGGGGAAAAGAAAGGAAGGAAGTGGTGGAAGGAAGTGGCGGAAGGAAGGAAGTGGCGGAAGGAAGTGGCGGAAGGAAGAGTGGCGGAAGGAAGTGGCGGAAGGAAGTGGCGGAAGGAAGGAAGGAAGTGGCGGAAGAAGGAAGGAAGTGGCGGAAGGAAGGAAGTGGCGGAAGGAAGGAAGGAAGGAAGGAAGGAAGGAAGGAAGGAAGGAAGGAAGGAAGGAAGGAAGGAAGGAAGGAAGGAAGGAAGGAAGGAAGGAAGGAAGGAAGGAAGGAAGGAAGGAAGGAAGGAAGGAAGGAAGGAAGTGGCGGAAGGAAGTGGCGGAAGGAAGGAAGTGGCGGAAGGAAGGAAGGAAGTGGCGGAAGGAAGGAAGGAAGTGGCGGAAGGAAGGAAGGAAGTGGCGGAAGGAAGTGCGGAAGGAAGGAAGTGGCGGAAGGAAGGAAGTGGCGGAAGGAAGGAAGGAAGTGGCAAAAGGAAGTGGCGGAAGGAAGTGGCGGAAGGAAGTGGCGGAAGGAAGTGGCGGAAGGAAGGAAGGAAGGAAGGAAGGAAGGAAGGAAGGAAGGAAGGAAGGAAGGAAGGAAGGAAGGAAGGAAGGAAGGAAGGAAGGAAGGAAGGAAGGAAGGAAGGAAGGAAGGAAGGAAGGAAGGAAGGAAGGAAGGAAGGAAGTAAGTGGCGGAAGGAAGTGGCGGAAGAAGTGGCGGAAGGAAGTGGCGGAAGGAAGGAAGTGGCGGAAGGAAGTGGCGGAAGGAAGGAAGGAAGGAAGGAAGGAAGGAAGGAAGGAAGGAAGGAAGGAAGGAAGGAAGGAAGGAAGGAAGGAAGGAAGGAAGGAAGGAAGGAAGGAAGGAAGGAAGGAAGGAAGGAAGGAAGAAGGAAGGAAGGAAGGAAGGAAGGGGCGGAAGGAAGGAAGGAAGGAAGGAAGGAAGGAAGAAGGAAGGAAGGAAGAAGGAAGGAAGGAAGGAAGGAAGGAAGGAAGGAAGGAAGGAAGGAAGGAAGGAAGGAAGGAAGGAAGGAAGGAAGAAGGAAGGAAGGAAGGAAGGAAGGAAGGGGCGGAAGGAAGAAGGGGCGGAAGGAAGGAAGGAAGGAAGGAAGGAAGGGAAGGAAGGAAGGAAGGAAGGAAGGAAGGAAGGAAGGAAGGAAGGAAGGAAGGAAGGAAGGAAGAAGGAAGGAAGGAAGGAAGGAAGGAAGGAAGGAAGGAAGGAAGGAAGGAAGGAAGGAAGGAAGGAAGGAAGGAAGGCGAAGGAAGAAGTGGCGGAAGGAAGGAAGTGGCGGAAGGAAGGAAGGCGGAAGGAGGAAGGAAGGAAGGAAGGAAGGAAGGAAGGAAGGAAGGAAGGAAGGAAGGAAGGAAGGAAGGAAGGAAGGAAGGAAGGAAGGAAGGAAGGAAGAAGGAAGGAAGGAAGGAGAAGGAAGGAAGGAGGAAGGAAGGAAGGAAGGAAGGAAGGAAGGAAGTGCGGAAGGAAGGAGTGCGGAAGGAAGGAAGTGGCGAAGGAAGGAAGTGGCGGAAGGAAAGGAAGTGGCGGAAGGAAGGAAGTGGCGGAAGGAAGTGGCGGAAGGAGTGGCGGAAGGAAGGAAGGAAGGAAGGAAGAAGGAAGGAAGGAAGGAAGGAAGGAAGGAAGGAAGGAAGGAAGGAAGGAAGGAAGGAAGGAAGGAAGGAAGGAAGGAAGGAAGGAAGAAGGAAGGAAGGAAGGAAGGAAGGAAGGAAGGAAGGAAGGAAGGAAGAAGGAAGTGGCGGAAGGAAGTGGCGGAAGGAAGGAAGTGGCGGAAGGAAGGAAGGAAGTGGCGGAAGGAAGGAAGGAAGTGGCGGAAGGAAGGAAGGAAGTGGCGGAAGGAAGTGGCGGAAGGAAGGAAGTGGCGGAAGGAAGAAGTGGCGGAAGGAAGGAAGGAAGTGGCGGAAGGAAGTGGCGGAAGGAAGTGGCGGAAGGAAGTGGCGGAAGGAAGGAAGGAAGGAAGGAAGGAAGGAAGGAAGGAAGGAAGGAAGGAAGGAAGGAAGGAAGGAAGGAAGGAAGGAAGGAAGGAAGGAAGGAAGGAAGGAAGGAAGGAAGGAAGGAAGGAAGGAAGGAAGGAAGGAAGGAAGGAAGTGGCGGAAGGAAGGAAGGAAGTGGCGGAAGGAAGTGCGGAAGGAAGTGGCGGAAGGAAGTGGCGGAAGTGGCGGAAGGGAGGAAGGAAGGAAGGAAGGAAGGAAGGAAGGAAGGAAGGAAGGAAGGAAGGAAGGAAGGAAGGAAGGAAGGAAGGAAGGAAGGAAGGAAGGAAGGAAGGAAGGAAGGAAGGAAGGAAGGAAGGAAGGAAGGAAGGAAGGAAGGAAGGAAGGAAGGAAGGAAGGGGCGGAAGGAAGGAAGGGGCGGAAGGAAGGGCGGAAGGAAGGAAGGAAGGGGAGGAAGGAAGGAAGGAAGGAAGGAAGGAAGGAAGGAAGGAAGGAAGGAAGGAAGGAAGGAAGGAAGGAAGGAAGGAAGGAAGGAAGGAAGGAAGGAAGGAAGGAAGGAAGGAAGGAAGGAAGGAAGGAAGGAAGGAAGTGGCGGAAGGAAGGAAGTGGCGGAAGGAAGGAAGTGGCGGAAGAAGGAAGGGAAGGAAGGAAGGAAGGAAGGAAGGAAGGAAGGAAGGAAGGAAGGAAGGAAGGAAGGAAGGAAGGAAGGAAGGAAGGAAGGAAGGAAGGAAGGAAGGAAGGAAGGAAGGAAGGAAGGAAGGAAGGAAGGAAGGAAGGAAGGAAGGAAGGAAGGAAGGAAGGAAGGAAGTGGCGGAAGGAAGGAAGTGGCGGAAGGAAGGAAGTGGCGGAAGGAAGGAAGTGGCGGAAGGAAGGAAGTGGCGGAAGGAAGTGGCGGAAGGAAGGAAGGAAGGAAGGAAGGAAGGAAGGAAGGAAGGAAGGAAGGAAGGAAGGAAGGAAGGAAGGAAGGAAGGAAGGAAGGAAGGAAGGAAGGAAGGAAGGAAGGAAGGAAGGAAGGAAGGAAGGAAGGAAGGAAGGAAGGAAGTGGCGGAAGGAAGTGGCGGAAGGAAGGAAGTGGCGGAAGGAAGGAAGTGGCGGTAGGAAGGAAGTGGCGGAAGGAAGTGGCGGAAGGAAGTGGCGGAAGGAAGTGGCGGAAGGAAGGAAGGAAGGAAGTGGCGGAAGGAAGGAAGGAAGGAAGGAAGGAAGGAAGGAAGGAAGGAAGGAAGGAAGGAAGGAAGGAAGGAAGGAAGGAAGGAAGGAAGGAAGGAAGGAAGGAAGGAAGGAAGGAAGGAAGGAAGGAAGGAAGGAAGGAAGGAAGGAAGGAAGGAAGGAAGGAAGGGGAGGAAGGAAGGAAGGAAGGAAGGAAGGAAGGAAGGAAGGAAGGAAGGAAGGAAGGAAGGAAGGAAGGAAGGAAGGAAGGAAGGAAGGAAGGAAGGAAGGAAGGAAGGAAGGAAGGAAGGAAGGAAGGAAGGAAGGAAGTGGCGGAAGGAAGTGCGGAGGAAGTGGCGGAAGGAAGTGGCGGAAGGAAGGAAGGAAGGAAGGAAGGAAGGAAGGAAGGAAGGAAGGAAGGAAGGAAGGAAGGAAGGAAGGAAGGAAGGAAGGAAGGAAGGAAGGAAGGAAGGAAGGAAGGAAGGAAGGAAGGAAGGAAGTGGCGGAAGGAAGTGGCGGAAGGAAGGAAGTGGCGGAAGGAAGGAAGGAAGTGGCGGAAGGAAGGAAGGAAGTGGCGGAAGGAAGGAAGTGGCGGAAGGAAGGAAGTGGCGGAAGGAAGTGGCGGAAGGAAGTGGCGGAAGGAAGTGGCGGAAGGAAGTGGCGGAAGGAAGTGGCGGAAGGAAGGAAGTGGCGGAAGGAAGGAAGTGGCGGAAGGAAGGAAGGAAGTGGCGGAAGGAAGGAAGGAAGGAAGGAAGGAAGGAAGGAAGGAAGGAAGGAAGGAAGGAAGGAAGGAAGGAAGGAAGGAAGGAAGGAAGGAAGGAAGGAAGGAAGGAAGGAAGGAAGGAAGGAAGGAAGGAAGGAAGGAAGGAAGGAAGGAAGTGGCGGAAGGAAGGAAGTGGCGGAAGGAAGGAAGGAAGGAAGGAAGTGGCGGAAGGAAGTGGCGGAAGGAAGTGGCGGAAGGAAGGAAGGAAGGAAGGAAGTGGCGGAAGGAAGTGGCGAAGGAAGGAAGTGGCGGAAGGAAGGAAGTGGCGGAAGGAAGGAAGTGGCGGAAGGAAGGAAGTGGCGGAAGGAAGGAAGTGGCGGAAGGAAGGAAGGAAGGAAGGAAGGAAGGAAGGAAGGAAGGAAGGAAGGAAGGAAGGAAGGAAGGAAGGAAGGAAGGAAGGAAGGAAGGAAGGAAGGAAGGAAGGAAGGAAGGAAGGAAGGAAGGAAGGAAGGAAGTGGCGGAAGGAAGGAAGGAAGTGCGGAAGGAAGGAAGGAAGTGGCGGAAGGAAGGAAGTGGCGGAAGGAAGGAAGTGGCGGAAGGAAGTGGCGGAAGGAAGTGGCGGAAGGAAGTGGCGGAAGGAAGTGGCGGAAGGAAGGAAGTGGCGGAAGGAAGGAAGTGGCGGAAGGAAGTGGCGGAAGGAAGTGGCGGAAGGAAGTGGCGGAAGGAAGGAAGGAAGGAAGGAAGGAAGGAAGGAAGGAAGGAAGGAAGGAAGGAAGGAAGGAAGGAAGGAAGGAAGGAAGGAAGGAAGGAAGGAAGGAAGGAAGGAAGGAAGGAAGGAAGGAAGGAAGGAAGGAAGTGGCGGAAGGAAGGAAGTGGCGGAAGGAAGTGGCGGAAGGAAGTGGCGGAAGGAAGGAAGTGGCGGAAGGAAGGAAGTGGCGGAAGGAAGGAAGTGGCGGGAAGGAAGGAAGTGGCGGAAGGAAGGAAGTGGCGGAAGGAAGGAAGTGGCGGAAGGAAGGAAGGAAGGAAGGAAGGAAGGAAGGAAGGAAGGAAGGAAGGAAGGAAGGAAGGAAGGAAGGAAGGAAGGAAGGAAGGAAGGAAGGAAGGAAGGAAGGAAGGAAGGAAGGGGCGGAAGGAAGGAAGGAAGGAAGGGGCGGAAGGAAGGAAGGAAGGAAGGAAGGAAGGAAGGAAGGAAGGAAGGAAGGAAGGAAGGAAGGAAGGAAGGAAGGAAGGAAGGAAGGAAGGAAGGAAGGAAGGAAGGAAGGAAGGAAGGAAGGAAGGAAGGAAGGAAGGAAGGAAGGAAGGAAGTGGCGGAAGGAAGGAAGGGGCGGAAGGAAGGAAGGAAGGAAGGGGCGGAAGGAAGGAAGGAAGGAAGGAAGGAAGGAAGGAAGGAAGGAAGGAAGGAAGGAAGGAAGGAAGGAAGGAAGGAAGGAAGGAAGGAAGGAAGGAAGGAAGGAAGGAAGGAAGGAAGGAAGGAAGGAAGGGGAGGAAGGAAGGAAGGAAGGAAGGAAGGAAGGAAGGAAGGAAGGAAGGAAGGAAGGAAGGAAGGAAGGAAGGAAGGAAGGAAGGAAGGAAGGAAGGAAGGAAGGAAGGAAGGAAGGAAGGAAGGAAGTGGCGGAAGGAAGGAAGGAAGGAAGGAAGGAAGGAAGGAAGGAAGGAAGTGGCGGAAGGAAGGAAGTGCGGGAAGGAAGTGGCGGAAGGAAGTGGCGGAAGGAAGTGGCGGAAGGAAGTGCGAAGGAAGGAAGGAAGTGGCGGAAGGAAGTGGCGGAAGGAAGTGGCGGAAGGAAGTGGCGGAAGGAAGTGGCGGAAGGAAGTGGCGGAAGGAAGTGGCGGGAAGGAAGTGGCGGAAGGAAGGAAGGAAGGAAGGAAGGAAGGAAGGAAGGAAGGAAGGAAGGAAGGAAGGAAGGAAGGAAGGAAGGAAGGAAGGAAGGAAGGGAGGAGAAGGAAGGAAGGAAGGAAGGAAGGAAGGAAGGAAGGAAGGAAGGAAGGAAGGAAGGAAGGAAGGAAGGAAGGAAGGAAGGAAGGAAGGAAGGAAGGAAGGAAGGAAGGAAGGAAGGAAGGAAGGAAGGAAGGAAGGAAGGAAGTGGCGGAAGGAAGGAAGGAAGGAAGGAAGGAAGGAAGGAAGGAAGGAAGGAAGGAAGGAAGGAAGGAAGGAAGGAAGGAAGGAAGGAAGGAAGGAAGGAAGGAAGGAAGGAAGGAAGGAAGGAAGGAAGGAAGGAAGGAAGGAAGGAAGGAAGGAGTGGCGGAAGGAAGTGGCGGAAGGAAGGAAGTGGCGGAAGGAAGGAAGTGGCGGAAGGAAGGAAGTGGCGGAAGGAAGGAAGGAAGTGGCGGAAGGAAGGAAGTGGCGGAAGGAAGGAAGTGGCGGAAGGAAGGAAGTGGCGGAAGGAAGGAAGGAAGGAAGGAAGGAAGGAAGGAAGGAAGGAAGGAAGGAAGGAAGGAAGGAAGGAAGGAAGGAAGGAAGGAAGGAAGGAAGGAAGGAAGGAAGGAAGGAAGGAAGGAAGGAAGGAAGGAAGGAAGGAAGGAAGGAAGGAAGGAAGGAAGTGGCGGAAGGAAGGAAGTGGCGGAAGGAAGGAAGGAAGTGGCGGAAGGAAGGAAGTGGCGGAAGGAAGTGGCGGAAGGAAGTGGCGGAAGGAAGGAAGGAAG